>NC_090363.1:5000-15000 GCF_035084215.1 Heptranchias perlo
ATTCATTTGGACAACAGCAACAGTCTGAGGTGCGGGCCAGAACCAAGAGGCAGACAACATAGGGAGGGCGTTTCCCCCCTCTGCCCACCATTTTGAAACCTAACTTTTGCAAGTGACGCACTAAGGACTTGGTCTGTTTGTTTGTAGCTCCCTGATGAGCCGTAAGATGGCGAAACCGGTCGGAGTGTTCCAAGAAGGAACGATGGATGGTACTTAAGGCTGGAGGACGGGACACATTCAGTAGTAGCCAAGCAGGAACTCTGGATGGTGCCTAAAGCTAAAGCATAAGGTGCATTCATTTGGACAACAGCAACAGTCTGAGGTGCGGGCCAGAACCAAGAGGCAGACAACATAGGGAGGGCGTTTCCCCCCTCTGCCCACCATTTTGAAACCTAACTTTTGCAAGTGACGCACTAAGGACTTGGTCTGTTTGTTTGTAGCTCCCTGATGAGCCGTAAGATGGCGAAACCGGTCGGAGTGTTCCAAGAAGGAACGATGGATGGTACTTAAGGCTGGAGGACGGGACACATTCAGTAGTAGCCAAGCAGGAACTCTGGATGGTGCCTAAAGCTAAAGCATAAGGTGCATTCATTTGGACAACAGCAACAGTCTGAGGTGCGGGCCAGAACCAAGAGGCAGACAACATAGGGAGGGCGTTTCCCCCCTCTGCCCACCATTTTGAAACCTAACTTTTGCAAGTGACGCACTAAGGACTTGGTCTGTTTGTTTGTAGCTCCCTGATGAGCCGTAAGATGGCGAAACCGGTCGGAGTGTTCCAAGAAGGAACGATGGATGGTACTTAAGGCTGGAGGACGGGACACATTCAGTAGTAGCCAAGCAGGAACTCTGGATGGTGCCTAAAGCTAAAGCATAAGGTGCATTCATTTGGACAACAGCAACAGTCTGAGGTGCGGGCCAGAACCAAGAGGCAGACAACATAGGGAGGGCGTTTCCCCCCTCTGCCCACCATTTTGAAACCTAACTTTTGCAAGTGACGCACTAAGGACTTGGTCTGTTTGTTTGTAGCTCCCTGATGAGCCGTAAGATGGCGAAACCGGTCGGAGTGTTCCAAGAAGGAACGATGGATGGTACTTAAGGCTGGAGGACGGGACACATTCAGTAGTAGCCAAGCAGGAACTCTGGATGGTGCCTAAAGCTAAAGCATAAGGTGCATTCATTTGGACAACAGCAACAGTCTGAGGTGCGGGCCAGAACCAAGAGGCAGACAACATAGGGAGGGCGTTTCCCCCCTCTGCCCACCATTTTGAAACCTAACTTTTGCAAGTGACGCACTAAGGACTTGGTCTGTTTGTTTGTAGCTCCCTGATGAGCCGTAAGATGGCGAAACCGGTCGGAGTGTTCCAAGAAGGAACGATGGATGGTACTTAAGGCTGGAGGACGGGACACATTCAGTAGTAGCCAAGCAGGAACTCTGGATGGTGCCTAAAGCTAAAGCATAAGGTGCATTCATTTGGACAACAGCAACAGTCTGAGGTGCGGGCCAGAACCAAGAGGCAGACAACATAGGGAGGGCGTTTCCCCCCTCTGCCCACCATTTTGAAACCTAACTTTTGCAAGTGACGCACTAAGGACTTGGTCTGTTTGTTTGTAGCTCCCTGATGAGCCGTAAGATGGCGAAACCGGTCGGAGTGTTCCAAGAAGGAACGATGGATGGTACTTAAGGCTGGAGGACGGGACACATTCAGTAGTAGCCAAGCAGGAACTCTGGATGGTGCCTAAAGCTAAAGCATAAGGTGCATTCATTTGGACAACAGCAACAGTCTGAGGTGCGGGCCAGAACCAAGAGGCAGACAACATAGGGAGGGCGTTTCCCCCCTCTGCCCACCATTTTGAAACCTAACTTTTGCAAGTGACGCACTAAGGACTTGGTCTGTTTGTTTGTAGCTCCCTGATGAGCCGTAAGATGGCGAAACCGGTCGGAGTGTTCCAAGAAGGAACGATGGATGGTACTTAAGGCTGGAGGACGGGACACATTCAGTAGTAGCCAAGCAGGAACTCTGGATGGTGCCTAAAGCTAAAGCATAAGGTGCATTCATTTGGACAACAGCAACAGTCTGAGGTGCGGGCCAGAACCAAGAGGCAGACAACATAGGGAGGGCGTTTCCCCCCTCTGCCCACCATTTTGAAACCTAACTTTTGCAAGTGACGCACTAAGGACTTGGTCTGTTTGTTTGTAGCTCCCTGATGAGCCGTAAGATGGCGAAACCGGTCGGAGTGTTCCAAGAAGGAACGATGGATGGTACTTAAGGCTGGAGGACGGGACACATTCAGTAGTAGCCAAGCAGGAACTCTGGATGGTGCCTAAAGCTAAAGCATAAGGTGCATTCATTTGGACAACAGCAACAGTCTGAGGTGCGGGCCAGAACCAAGAGGCAGACAACATAGGGAGGGCGTTTCCCCCCTCTGCCCACCATTTTGAAACCTAACTTTTGCAAGTGACGCACTAAGGACTTGGTCTGTTTGTTTGTAGCTCCCTGATGAGCCGTAAGATGGCGAAACCGGTCGGAGTGTTCCAAGAAGGAACGATGGATGGTACTTAAGGCTGGAGGACGGGACACATTCAGTAGTAGCCAAGCAGGAACTCTGGATGGTGCCTAAAGCTAAAGCATAAGGTGCATTCATTTGGACAACAGCAACAGTCTGAGGTGCGGGCCAGAACCAAGAGGCAGACAACATAGGGAGGGCGTTTCCCCCCTCTGCCCACCATTTTGAAACCTAACTTTTGCAAGTGACGCACTAAGGACTTGGTCTGTTTGTTTGTAGCTCCCTGATGAGCCGTAAGATGGCGAAACCGGTCGGAGTGTTCCAAGAAGGAACGATGGATGGTACTTAAGGCTGGAGGACGGGACACATTCAGTAGTAGCCAAGCAGGAACTCTGGATGGTGCCTAAAGCTAAAGCATAAGGTGCATTCATTTGGACAACAGCAACAGTCTGAGGTGCGGGCCAGAACCAAGAGGCAGACAACATAGGGAGGGCGTTTCCCCCCTCTGCCCACCATTTTGAAACCTAACTTTTGCAAGTGACGCACTAAGGACTTGGTCTGTTTGTTTGTAGCTCCCTGATGAGCCGTAAGATGGCGAAACCGGTCGGAGTGTTCCAAGAAGGAACGATGGATGGTACTTAAGGCTGGAGGACGGGACACATTCAGTAGTAGCCAAGCAGGAACTCTGGATGGTGCCTAAAGCTAAAGCATAAGGTGCATTCATTTGGACAACAGCAACAGTCTGAGGTGCGGGCCAGAACCAAGAGGCAGACAACATAGGGAGGGCGTTTCCCCCCTCTGCCCACCATTTTGAAACCTAACTTTTGCAAGTGACGCACTAAGGACTTGGTCTGTTTGTTTGTAGCTCCCTGATGAGCCGTAAGATGGCGAAACCGGTCGGAGTGTTCCAAGAAGGAACGATGGATGGTACTTAAGGCTGGAGGACGGGACACATTCAGTAGTAGCCAAGCAGGAACTCTGGATGGTGCCTAAAGCTAAAGCATAAGGTGCATTCATTTGGACAACAGCAACAGTCTGAGGTGCGGGCCAGAACCAAGAGGCAGACAACATAGGGAGGGCGTTTCCCCCCTCTGCCCACCATTTTGAAACCTAACTTTTGCAAGTGACGCACTAAGGACTTGGTCTGTTTGTTTGTAGCTCCCTGATGAGCCGTAAGATGGCGAAACCGGTCGGAGTGTTCCAAGAAGGAACGATGGATGGTACTTAAGGCTGGAGGACGGGACACATTCAGTAGTAGCCAAGCAGGAACTCTGGATGGTGCCTAAAGCTAAAGCATAAGGTGCATTCATTTGGACAACAGCAACAGTCTGAGGTGCGGGCCAGAACCAAGAGGCAGACAACATAGGGAGGGCGTTTCCCCCCTCTGCCCACCATTTTGAAACCTAACTTTTGCAAGTGACGCACTAAGGACTTGGTCTGTTTGTTTGTAGCTCCCTGATGAGCCGTAAGATGGCGAAACCGGTCGGAGTGTTCCAAGAAGGAACGATGGATGGTACTTAAGGCTGGAGGACGGGACACATTCAGTAGTAGCCAAGCAGGAACTCTGGATGGTGCCTAAAGCTAAAGCATAAGGTGCATTCATTTGGACAACAGCAACAGTCTGAGGTGCGGGCCAGAACCAAGAGGCAGACAACATAGGGAGGGCGTTTCCCCCCTCTGCCCACCATTTTGAAACCTAACTTTTGCAAGTGACGCACTAAGGACTTGGTCTGTTTGTTTGTAGCTCCCTGATGAGCCGTAAGATGGCGAAACCGGTCGGAGTGTTCCAAGAAGGAACGATGGATGGTACTTAAGGCTGGAGGACGGGACACATTCAGTAGTAGCCAAGCAGGAACTCTGGATGGTGCCTAAAGCTAAAGCATAAGGTGCATTCATTTGGACAACAGCAACAGTCTGAGGTGCGGGCCAGAACCAAGAGGCAGACAACATAGGGAGGGCGTTTCCCCCCTCTGCCCACCATTTTGAAACCTAACTTTTGCAAGTGACGCACTAAGGACTTGGTCTGTTTGTTTGTAGCTCCCTGATGAGCCGTAAGATGGCGAAACCGGTCGGAGTGTTCCAAGAAGGAACGATGGATGGTACTTAAGGCTGGAGGACGGGACACATTCAGTAGTAGCCAAGCAGGAACTCTGGATGGTGCCTAAAGCTAAAGCATAAGGTGCATTCATTTGGACAACAGCAACAGTCTGAGGTGCGGGCCAGAACCAAGAGGCAGACAACATAGGGAGGGCGTTTCCCCCCTCTGCCCACCATTTTGAAACCTAACCCTAACCCTAACCCTAACCCTAACCCTAACCCTAACCCTAACCCTAACCCTAACCCTAACCCTAACCCTAACCCTAACCCTAACCCTAACCCTAACCCTAACCCTAACCCTAACCCTAACCCTAACCCTAACCCTAACCCTAACCCTAACCCTAATGCAACGATGGATGGTACTTAAGGCTGGAGGACGAGACACATTCAGTAGTAGCCAAGCAGGAACTCTGGATGGTGCCTAAAGCTAAAGCATAAGGTGCATTCATTTGGACAACAGCAACAGTCTGAGGTGCGGGCCAGAACCAAGAGGCAGACAACATAGGGAGGGCGTTTCCCCCCTCTGCCCACCATTTTAAAACCTAACTTTTGCAAGTGACGCACTAAGGACTTGGTCTGTTTGTTTGTAGCTCCCTGATGAGCCGCAAGATGGCGAAACCGGTCGGAGTGTTCCAAGAAGGAACGATGGATGGTACTTAAGGCTGGAGGACGAGACACATTCAGTAGTAGCCAAGCAGGAACTCTGGATGGTGCCTAAAGCTAAAGCATAAGGTGCATTCATTTGGACAACAGCAACAGTCTGAGGTGCGGGCCAGAACCAAGAGGCAGACAACATAGGGAGGGCGTTTCCCCCCTCTGCCCACCATTTTAAAACCTAACTTTTGCAAGTGACGCACTAAGGACTTGGTCTGTTTGTTTGTAGCTCCCTGATGAGCCGCAAGATGGCGAAACCGGTCGGAGTGTTCCAAGAAGGAACGATGGATGGTACTTAAGGCTGGAGGACGAGACACATTCAGTAGTAGCCAAGCAGGAACTCTGGATGGTGCCTAAAGCTAAAGCATAAGGTGCATTCATTTGGACAACAGCAACAGTCTGAGGTGCGGGCCAGAACCAAGAGGCAGACAACATAGGGAGGGCGTTTCCCCCCTCTGCCCACCATTTTAAAACCTAACTTTTGCAAGTGACGCACTAAGGACTTGGTCTGTTTGTTTGTAGCTCCCTGATGAGCCGCAAGATGGCGAAACCGGTCGGAGTGTTCCAAGAAGGAACGATGGATGGTACTTAAGGCTGGAGGACGAGACACATTCAGTAGTAGCCAAGCAGGAACTCTGGATGGTGCCTAAAGCTAAAGCATAAGGTGCATTCATTTGGACAACAGCAACAGTCTGAGGTGCGGGCCAGAACCAAGAGGCAGACAACATAGGGAGGGCGTTTCCCCCCTCTGCCCACCATTTTAAAACCTAACTTTTGCAAGTGACGCACTAAGGACTTGGTCTGTTTGTTTGTAGCTCCCTGATGAGCCGCAAGATGGCGAAACCGGTCGGAGTGTTCCAAGAAGGAACGATGGATGGTACTTAAGGCTGGAGGACGAGACACATTCAGTAGTAGCCAAGCAGGAACTCTGGATGGTGCCTAAAGCTAAAGCATAAGGTGCATTCATTTGGACAACAGCAACAGTCTGAGGTGCGGGCCAGAACCAAGAGGCAGACAACATAGGGAGGGCGTTTCCCCCCTCTGCCCACCATTTTAAAACCTAACTTTTGCAAGTGACGCACTAAGGACTTGGTCTGTTTGTTTGTAGCTCCCTGATGAGCCGCAAGATGGCGAAACCGGTCGGAGTGTTCCAAGAAGGAACGATGGATGGTACTTAAGGCTGGAGGACGAGACACATTCAGTAGTAGCCAAGCAGGAACTCTGGATGGTGCCTAAAGCTAAAGCATAAGGTGCATTCATTTGGACAACAGCAACAGTCTGAGGTGCGGGCCAGAACCAAGAGGCAGACAACATAGGGAGGGCGTTTCCCCCCTCTGCCCACCATTTTAAAACCTAACTTTTGCAAGTGACGCACTAAGGACTTGGTCTGTTTGTTTGTAGCTCCCTGATGAGCCGCAAGATGGCGAAACCGGTCGGAGTGTTCCAAGAAGGAACGATGGATGGTACTTAAGGCTGGAGGACGAGACACATTCAGTAGTAGCCAAGCAGGAACTCTGGATGGTGCCTAAAGCTAAAGCATAAGGTGCATTCATTTGGACAACAGCAACAGTCTGAGGTGCGGGCCAGAACCAAGAGGCAGACAACATAGGGAGGGCGTTTCCCCCCTCTGCCCACCATTTTAAAACCTAACTTTTGCAAGTGACGCACTAAGGACTTGGTCTGTTTGTTTGTAGCTCCCTGATGAGCCGCAAGATGGCGAAACCGGTCGGAGTGTTCCAAGAAGGAACGATGGATGGTACTTAAGGCTGGAGGACGAGACACATTCAGTAGTAGCCAAGCAGGAACTCTGGATGGTGCCTAAAGCTAAAGCATAAGGTGCATTCATTTGGACAACAGCAACAGTCTGAGGTGCGGGCCAGAACCAAGAGGCAGACAACATAGGGAGGGCGTTTCCCCCCTCTGCCCACCATTTTAAAACCTAACTTTTGCAAGTGACGCACTAAGGACTTGGTCTGTTTGTTTGTAGCTCCCTGATGAGCCGCAAGATGGCGAAACCGGTCGGAGTGTTCCAAGAAGGAACGATGGATGGTACTTAAGGCTGGAGGACGAGACACATTCAGTAGTAGCCAAGCAGGAACTCTGGATGGTGCCTAAAGCTAAAGCATAAGGTGCATTCATTTGGACAACAGCAACAGTCTGAGGTGCGGGCCAGAACCAAGAGGCAGACAACATAGGGAGGGCGTTTCCCCCCTCTGCCCACCATTTTAAAACCTAACCCTAACCCTAACCCTAACCCTAACCCTAACCCTAACCCTAACCCTAACCCTAACCCTAACCCTAACCCTAACCCTAACCCTAACCCTAATGCAGCGTAACCCTAACCCTAACCCTAACCCTAACCCTAACCCTAACCCTAACCCTAACCCTAACCCTAACCCTAACCCTAACCCTAACCCTAACCCTAACCCTAATGCAGCCAAGCAGGAACTCTGGATGGTGCCTAAAGCTAAAGCACAAGGTGCATTCATTTGGACAACAGCAACAGTCTGAGGTGCGGGCCAGAACCAAGAGGCAGACAACATAGGGAGGGCGTTTCCCCCCTCTGCCCACCATTTTAAAACCTAACTTTTGCAAGTGACGCACTAAGGACTTGGTCTGTTTGTTTGTAGCTCCCTGATGAGCCGTAAGATGGCGAAACCGGTCGGAGTGTTCCAAGAAGGAACGATGGATGGTACTTAAGGCTGGAGGACGGGACACATTCAGTAGTAGCCAAGCAGGAACTCTGGATGGTGCCTAAAGCTAAAGCACAAGGTGCATTCATTTGGACAACAGCAACAGTCTGAGGTGCGGGCCAGAACCAAGAGGCAGACAACATAGGGAGGGCGTTTCCCCCCTCTGCCCACCATTTTAAAACCTAACTTTTGCAAGTGACGCACTAAGGACTTGGTCTGTTTGTTTGTAGCTCCCTGATGAGCCGTAAGATGGCGAAACCGGTCGGAGTGTTCCAAGAAGGAACGATGGATGGTACTTAAGGCTGGAGGACGGGACACATTCAGTAGTAGCCAAGCAGGAACTCTGGATGGTGCCTAAAGCTAAAGCACAAGGTGCATTCATTTGGACAACAGCAACAGTCTGAGGTGCGGGCCAGAACCAAGAGGCAGACAACATAGGGAGGGCGTTTCCCCCCTCTGCCCACCATTTTAAAACCTAACTTTTGCAAGTGACGCACTAAGGACTTGGTCTGTTTGTTTGTAGCTCCCTGATGAGCCGTAAGATGGCGAAACCGGTCGGAGTGTTCCAAGAAGGAACGATGGATGGTACTTAAGGCTGGAGGACGGGACACATTCAGTAGTAGCCAAGCAGGAACTCTGGATGGTGCCTAAAGCTAAAGCACAAGGTGCATTCATTTGGACAACAGCAACAGTCTGAGGTGCGGGCCAGAACCAAGAGGCAGACAACATAGGGAGGGCGTTTCCCCCCTCTGCCCACCATTTTAAAACCTAACCCTAACCCTAACCCTAACCCTAACCCTAACCCTAACCCTAACCCTAACCCTAACCCTAACCCTAACCCTAACCCTAATGCAGCGTTTATAGCTCCCTGATGAGCCGCAAGATGGCGAAACCGGTCGGAGTGTTCCAAGAAGGAACGATGGATGGTACTTAAGGCTGCAGGACGGGACACATTCAGTAGTAGCCAAGCAGGAACTCTGGATGGTGCCTAAAGCTAAAGCACAAGGTGCATTCATTTGGACAACAGCAACAGTCTGAGGTGCGGGCCAGAACCAAGAGGCAGACAACATAGGGAGGGCGTTTCCCCCCTCTGCCCACCATTTTAAAACCTAACCTTTGCAAGTGACGCACTAAGGACTTGGTCTGTTTGTTTATAGCTCCCTGATGAGCCGCAAGATGGCGAAACCGGTCGGAGTGTTCCAAGAAGGAACGATGGATGGTACTTAAGGCTGCAGGACGGGACACATTCAGTAGTAGCCAAGCAGGAACTCTGGATGGTGCCTAAAGCTAAAGCACAAGGTGCATTCATTTGGACAACAGCAACAGTCTGAGGTGCGGGCCAGAACCAAGAGGCAGACAACATAGGGAGGGCGTTTCCCCCCTCTGCCCACCATTTTAAAACCTAACCTTTGCAAGTGACGCACTAAGGACTTGGTCTGTTTGTTTATAGCTCCCTGATGAGCCGCAAGATGGCGAAACCGGTCGGAGTGTTCCAAGAAGGAACGATGGATGGTACTTAAGGCTGCAGGACGGGACACATTCAGTAGTAGCCAAGCAGGAACTCTGGATGGTGCCTAAAGCTAAAGCACAAGGTGCATTCATTTGGACAACAGCAACAGTCTGAGGTGCGGGCCAGAACCAAGAGGCAGACAACATAGGGAGGGCGTTTCCCCCCTCTGCCCACCATTTTAAAACCTAACCTTTGCAAGTGACGCACTAAGGACTTGGTCTGTTTGTTTATAGCTCCCTGATGAGCCGCAAGATGGCGAAACCGGTCGGAGTGTTCCAAGAAGGAACGATGGATGGTACTTAAGGCTGCAGGACGGGACACATTCAGTAGTAGCCAAGCAGGAACTCTGGATGGTGCCTAAAGCTAAAGCACAAGGTGCATTCATTTGGACAACAGCAACAGTCTGAGGTGCGGGCCAGAACCAAGAGGCAGACAACATAGGGAGGGCGTTTCCCCCCTCTGCCCACCATTTTAAAACCTAACCTTTGCAAGTGACGCACTAAGGACTTGGTCTGTTTGTTTATAGCTCCCTGATGAGCCG